>NC_034409.1:26835516-26870548 GCF_002078875.1 Numida meleagris | reverse complement strand
CCTCGTTGTGGACGTGAGGCTTGTCGTGTGCTGGCTGGCTTGATCCATGCCCGGTAGCTACCCTTACCTCCTCCCCGGCATGCGTAGGAGCGCTTTCCCTTTGTCCAGAGAGATGTTTGGTTCTGGCTAGCAGCCCCGGACTCCTCCGGGGTAGGTAGCCGAGAAGTTGCATCTCTCGTGGAGGTAGCAGCATGCCCGGTAGCTACCCTTTCCTCCTCCCAGGCATGGATGGTCAGCTGTTGTCCTCCTCCGGAGGCAGTGGTGATCGTGGATGGCAGGCGTGGACTCCTCCCGGCTGGCTGCCGGACGTTTCTTTGCTCTTTGGCAGGTAGGTGTTTGCCTGGAGGATCCTCTTGATTGCCCGTGGCCGTGATTTCTTTTCTCTGTCTGTCCCCGGACGCAGCTGCCGTTGTGTTTTAGTTGCTGTTTCCTGCACGAGAGGGAATCCTGAAGGTTCTCTGGTGGAATCGTTGCTGCCTTTGCCATTGGTGTCTGCTGTTTGCTCCTGGTTCGGTGGCCTTTTGGCTTCCTCTTGAGGACCTGAACCGTCAAGGAGCTTCTCCAAAGTCGTCCATCTTGCCTTTGGACCGAGACTTTTCTCCTTCTGCTGAGGCGCTGTGGCCGCCAGGGCCCGCCGTCTTCCTGAGCGTCTCCTGCAGCGTGCAGGCCTTCTGGGATGGGAGGCAGAATCTGCAGCGGCTGCCCGTGAGTCCAGCTGAAAAGTAGATCTGTTAAAACTTGACAAAATTTCTCTTGTTTTTCCTGAAATTTAACCCATATGTGAAAGGTTTAGCCATGTCCCAAAATGGTTACTCTTATCCCTTACCCCGAATGGTAGCTTGTAACCTGAACTCATTTTTGTATTTCTCTACTGTTACTTTAAGAGGTTGTTAATCTTATCCGTAACCTTAAGAGGTAGCTTTTAACCTGTAAATCCTAACCCAAAGAAGACACGCTCGACTCTCTCCTAAAGGAATGACTGTTATCACTTATTCTTACCCAATTAACTGACCATTAACCCTCACACATAATGGTTCACCTTCACCCTAACCAAAAAGAGTAACAATTAACCCGGAATGCTAACACAAGGGAGTAACCATTAACCTATTATTTTAATACTTTTTACCCTTGTGTCTATCCGAAAATACTAACTCGTACCGCTTACCTCTTATTGAAGTGTTTTACCCTTAACTCTAAAACAGTTGTTTAGCTGTTAACCCTATTCCAAATGGTTAACTCTTAACCCTATTCCAAATGACTCAACCTTAACCCTAACACAAAAAAGTAACTCTTATTGCTAACCCAGAAGCAGTAACACTTATCCCTAAACCCAAATGAGTAACACCTAACCCCAAACCAAAACAGTAACTTTTAACCCTTACCCAGAATTTTTACCCTTCATCCTTACTCATATGGTTAGCCTTTAACTGTTTTCCCAAAACAATAACCTTTAAGCATTAAACCAACCACCTTAACCCAAACCCAAATTGGTAGTCCTTAAACATTAACACTCAACACAAAAGAGCTGACGGTTGGACTGGATGATCTTGCAAGTCTTTTCCTGCCTTGGTGGTTATATGATTCTATGATCCTTAGCTTTTAATCCTAACTCAGAAAAGGTACTGCTTAACCATAACCTAAATTACTAACTTGTAACACTTAACCCTATCCCCAAATGGAAATGCTCAACCCTTAACGCTAACAATAAGCAGTACACCTTAAAACTAACCCAAAAGAATAACTCTTGACCTAAACACAAGTGGGTAACCCTTGACCCTTTGCCCTAAACCTAATTGGTAACCCATAGCCATAAACTAAAAGGATAAAGCTTAACATTTAAATCTTAACAAAAAGTTTAACCTTTTACCTTTACCAAGAAAGGATAACCTTTAACCCTAACTCAAATGGTTAGGGTCAACCCATAAATCTTAACTCAAATGAGAAACACTTAACGTTATCCTAAAAGAATAACCCTGATCACTTAACCCTAACCCAAAATGCTAAACCCTAACCCCTAAAATTAATCCTAATCCCTAACCTTAACCCTTAACACTTAATCCTAAACAAAAAGGTTAACCCTCAGTCATAACCCTTAAATGTAACCTTTTACACTAGCAGAAAGGTTTAACCATCAACCCTAACCACAAAAGATAACCCGTAACAATAGCACAAATTGGTAACCCTTAACACTAACCCAAAAAGGTAACTTAACCCTAATGCAAAACGGTAAGCATCATCCCTTAACCCTAACACCAGATGGTATCCCTTAACCCTAAATTAAAATGATGACTTTTAACCTTAACCCAAATGGGTAACATTTAACCGTAACCCCAAATAGTAACCCTTAAACTTTAACCCTAACCCAAAGGAGTAATCCTTAATCCTAACACAAATAGTTACCCCTAAACCCTTAACGTTAAGCCAGAAGAATAACCCTTAAAACTAACCCAAATGAGGAACCATTAACCTTTAACTGTAACAAAATATGGGAACGCTTATCCATAACCCAAAACGGTAGCCCTTAACACTTAACCCTAACCCAAAATGGTAACCTGTAACCCTAACACAATTGAGTAAGCCTTAACATATAAACCTAAACCAGCATGTTAGCCCATTAGCCTCAATCCAAAAGGGTAATGCTAAGCACTTAACCCTAACCCAAAGGAGTAACCATTAACTCAAACCAAAATGGGTAGCCCTTAACTCTAACCCAAAATGCTAACCCTTAACACTAATCCAAAAGGGTAACCCTTAATTCTAACCTGAAAAGGTAACCTTTAAGACTTAAGTGTAACCCAAAAGGATAACCCTTAACTCAAACACAAATTTATAATTCTTAAGCCCAACTCAAAACTGTAACCCTTAACACTCCTCTGAAGTGGATAACCCTTAACCCCTTAACGTAAACGTAACGTAAAAAAAGAGTAACCCTTAACTATTAATTGTAACTCAAAAAGGAAAGGTTACAAAAATGGGTAACCCTGAACACTTAACCCTAACTTAAATTGGTAACCATTATCCTTAACCTGAAGTTGTTACCCTTAACCATTAACCACAATCCAAAATGGTCACCCACCCTAACCAAAAAAAGGTATCCCTGAACCCTTACCCCTAATTCAGTAAGTTAACCCTTAACCCTCAACCCAAAATGTTGACCCTAAACCCTCAATGTAATTAGACAACCCAACACTCTTAACCCTAACCCAAAAGAGTAACCCATAACACTTAACCATGTTCCAAATGAGTAACCCCCAACCCTTAACCCTCAACCCAACTGGATAACCCACAACCCTCAACTGAATTGGGTAATCCTCAGCCATAGTCCAAAAGTGTAACCCTTAACACTCAATCCTAATCCAAATGGGTAACCCTTGACCAAAACCCAAATGGGTAACCCTTAACCATAACCCAAATGAATAACCCTGAACCGTAACACAAAATGGCAACCCTAATGCCTCAACATAAATGGGCAAAAATGTTAGCCTTTAACCCTTAACTCTAACACAAAAAGTAACCCTCAAAGCTAATACTAATCCAAAAGATTAACCCTTAACACTTAACGAAATGGGTAACTCTTAATCCTAACCAAAATGGGATTCCCTTAGCCCTAACCAAAACTCGTAGCACTTATGGTAACTCTTAGCAGTTAACCCTAAACCAAAAGTGTAACCCTTAACCATAATCCAAAAGGGTTGTACATAATACTAAAACAAATGGGAAACCATTAACACCAGCTCGAAATGGTAACACATAGCACTAACACAAATAGTACTAACCATAGCTCAAAAGGGTAAACCTTAACACTAACCCAAAATTGTAACCCTTAACCCTAACTGGTAACCATTAGCCCTTACTCAAAAAGATATGTCTTATCCTTAACACAAATGCATAACCCTTAACTGTTAATGCTTTAACCTTAACACAAACTGGTAACACTTACCCCTAACCAAAAGGGTAACCCTTAACCATACCTTAAAACGGTATGCTTTTGATGCTAGTACCCTTGATGCTAATACAAAAGGGTAACTTTTAACCCTAACCCAAATGGTTAACGCTTGACCCTTTAGTCTAACCCAAATGGGTAACCCTTAACCCTAATCTCAAAGGATGAAGCTTAATCCTTAAATCTAAATCAAAAGGGTAAACATTTCTCTTAACAAAGAAGGGTAGCCCTTAACAATAACACAAATGGGTAACCTTTAACTCTAAACTAAATGGGTAACCCTTAACCCTAACACAAAGGCAAATCACCTAACCCCAACCCAAAAGTGTAACCATTAGCCCTTTACCCTAACAAAAATAGGTAATCCTTAATCATAATTCAAATAGGTAACCCAAATCCCTTAATGCTACAAAAAATGTGTAACACTTAACCCTAACTCAAAGGGGTAATCCTTAACCCTTAAACCTAAATGAAAATGTTAATCCTTAAGCCTCAATCCAAATGAGTAACCCTAAACACCTGACACTAACCCAGAACTGCAACCCTTATCTCAAACACAAAGGGTAACCCTTGACCTTTAACCCTAACACAAATGGGTAACTATTAATCTGAATCATGATAACAGCTTTTCTATATTGTGAGAACAGCCTTTTGTATAACTTGAGCAGATATAAGCTGAAGGACAGAGGCTTGCATAAATGTAAGCTCAAGAACAGAATGCTGAGGAGGCCCTGGAGCTTGTTGTCAAGTGAAGATAAGAAAGTAGAATAGATGTCCTGTTGTTGAAGAAAAGACAACAAACCCTTAATCCTCAACCCAAAATCTTAAGCCTTAACTCTTAACCCAAATGAGTAATCCTTAACCCTTAACTGTAACCCAAATGGTAAACCCTTAACCCTTACCCAAATGAGTAGAGTAACCCATAACCCTAAACCCTAATGCAAAACTGAAAATCTTAATGTGAACCACAAAATGGTTATCCATTTTGGTAATCCATAATGGTAATCCATAACCCTTAAACCTAAACCAAAATGTTAACCCTTAAGCCTCAACCCAAATGGGTAACCCTTAACCCTAACCGAAAAGTAAAACTCTTAAACCAAACCCAAACGGGTAACCTTTAACCTTTACTTCTAACCCAAAATAGTAGCAGTAGCCATTAACGCTAACCTAAATGAGTAATCGTTAGCCCTTAACCCAAATTGTTAGGCTTTACACCTTAACCCTAACCCAAAAGGTTAAACCCTAACCGTTAAGCCTAATACAGAAGAGTAACCCTTAATGATAATCCTAGAAAATATCCCATAACCCTTACCCCAAACCCAAAAGGGTAACCCTTACCCCTAACACAAAATTGTAACCCTCAACCTTTAACTCTAACCCAAATGGTTAACTGTAACTCTAACCCGAATGAGTAATCCACAACAGTTAACCCGAATCCAAATGGATAACCCTTAACCCTAACACAAAAATGTCACTCTTAATGCTAACCCCAAAATAATAATTCTTAACCCCCTAAACCTCATCCAAAACAAGTGTCCATTAACACTAACCCAACAGGGTAATCCTTAACCCTAACCCAAATTGTTAGGCCTCAACCCTCAACCGTAACCCAAAAGGAAATACCATAAATTTAACCCAAAATGGTGACCTTCTGCCATTAACCCTAACTCCAAATGGCAACCCTTAACCAAAACCCAGAAGGGTAATCATTAACCTTTTAACACTAACTCGAAAGGGTAACCCATAGCCCAAACCCAAATGTGCAATCCTTAACCCATAAACCTAAGTGTAAATGTTAACATTTAAACCTTAACAAAAATGGGTAGCCCTTAACCTTAACCATAACCCAAAATTGCAATCCTTAACCATAACCCAAAATGGTAACCCTTAACTGTAAATCCTAACAAAATAGGGTAAAACTTAACTCTTACACAAAATGATAACCTTCAACTCTAACCCCAAAAGGGTAAGCCTTAACCGTTATCCCTAACCCTTAATCCTCAACGCAACTGAGTAATCTCTAACCCTAACCCAAAATTGTAACACTTAACACTTACACAAAAAAATATTCCTTAACCCTAACTCAAATAGTTAGGCGTAATCCCTTAACCTGAACACAAAAGGAATACCCTTACCACTAATCAAAACTGTACCCATTAATAACACTGATTTTTATCACTTGACCTTAACCCCAAAGTGAAACCCTAAACACTAACCCTAATGGGTAACCTTTAACTCTTCACCTTAACCCAAAAGGGAAACAATTAACACTAACTCAAAATGGTAACCCTTAACCATATCCCTATCCTCAAAGAGGAACCCTTAACCTTTAGTCTTAAATAAAAAGGGTAACCCTTAACCCTTACTAAAAAGGAATATCCTCAAACTCAACCCAAAAAGGTAACCCTAAACCAGAATGGTAACCTTTAATCCTAACCCAAAAGGATGACCCATAACCCTAACTCAAATGCTTAACCTTCAACCCTTAAAAATAACACAAAGCAGTAATCCTTAACCCTAACATGAAAGTGTAACTTTGAACATAAAGGCAAAAAGGTATCCCTTAACCCTAGCCCAAAAGGGTAACTCTTAACACATACCCCTAACCCAAAAGGGTAAGCCTTAATCGTAAACCGAAAGGGTAACTCTTAACCCTTAGCGCTAATCCAAAAGGGTAACCCTTAACCCTTATGAAAATGGGTGTCTGTTAACCCCAACTCAAAACACTTAACCCTCAAGCTGACTGGGCAATCCTTAACCCTGACAGAAAAGGGTAACCCTTAACCCTAACCCAAAATGGTAACTGTCAGCTCTTCTCCCTAGCACTAAATGGAAACAAATAACACTAACTTGAATAGGTAACTCATAACCCTAGTCTAAATTGGTAACTCTAAAATCTTAACCCTAAGTCAAATAGGTAACCCATAACCCTAACCCAAACGGATAACCCTTAACCCTTTACTCTAACCCAACAGGGAAACCCTTAACCCTTAATCCTAACACAAAAGGGCAGCCCTTAACCATAACCCAAAATGGGAATCCTTAACTCTAATCCAAAATGGGATCTGTTAATGCTTATCCTTAACATGGAAGGGAAGCCCTTCACCGTAACTAATATGGTAACTCTTCACCCTAAACACCAGCCCAAAACAGTAACCTTTAACCTAATCCAAAAGGGTAATCCTTCAACCTTAACACTAGCACAAATTGGTAACGCTTCATCTTTAAACCTAATCCAAAACAGTAACCTGAAACCTTAATGCCAAAGGGTAAACATCCGCAATGAACAATAACACCAAATGATCACACGAACCATAATCCAGAGTGGGATGAGGCTGAGCTTGTCTGCTGCCAGGGCTGCTCTCAGGTACAGGGCACGGCAAGTGGCTGCAGGCAGCACAGCTCACAGATGAGGTGCCTGGAACCAGCTGCCAACTGACCTTTGGGAGGGCCCATTGTCATCATGGGAACGCTCCATGACAGCACTCGGGTTCCAAGAGCCTGAGTGATGTCACCTGTGCTGTGACATCCTCTGGCTGGCCTGGAGCCGCAGCCTCCGAGCTTTGTCGGCCTGGCACCCTAACCAGCAAAAGCCTGCTGTTCTGCACTTGGTCCCTGGGGGCAGCAGCTCTTTGGCTGTAGGGTGCTGTATCAGCTGTGTGGGCTCTGTCACAGCAGTCAGGAAACATTATTTACTGAATTCTGCCAAAGAACAGAGTTTCTGTTACTAGTGCAACTTCATAGCATCCTCATTTACCCAGGATTATTTAAAACCTCTTTGTATAATGCTGGTGACAGATTAAGCTGGTGTTGCTGGCAGGATCTTTGAGAAGGAAAGATGCTCACAGACATGGGATGCTTTTAGAAAAGAGTTTACTGAACAGAGTTGGCAAAAGCCTCAATGGCACATGGAGTGAGTAAGGGCAATAACCCCTGATCCTGAAGCTGTATGTAATGAGTGTTGTAAATGGAAGGGTATTTCTAAAGTGAAGAATGATAGGGAGAGGGAAGGAATGGGCTGACTTATCTGCAGAGTAGAAAATTCACAATGAATAAAAGGAAATATTTGGAGACAGTTGGGGTTGAAGGGTTCATTATCAGCAAAGGATTTAGGATTAAGAACATGCAAATTAAAGGCTGACAGTACTTTCAGAAAGAGCCGATCTTGAACAAGCTGTGCAATAACCCCTTCTCAGTGCTGCCAGGTGTGAGGCAACCCGAGGGGCTCGTGGCTCTGGGCAGAACCCATTTATGCAGCCCTTCCCCTATGGGGAGCCGTTCCCACAGCTCTCTCATGCCCCACCTTCCTCCTGGACAAGGCTTCACCAGCCAAGAAACCTCACCCAGAGGGATGGGGGAGTGTCATGGATTTATCTCTAGATCTGTCTGTGTCCATGACAGGGGGACAGCAGGCCCACAGACTCCCCAGCCCGAAAAAGGAAGGGGGGGGTGGGGGTGGGGCTGGGGAGAAGGGAACAAAGAGGGAAAGGAATAATAATAAATAAGAAAAAAAACAACAGCAGCAATGATCTGAGGAGGAAAGTTTATTTACTAATTATAATAGCAGAAATACAATTGGGATTGAAGATAATAAACCAAATAAATGAGAGAGAGAGTGTCCAGAACTGAAGGCCTTACTCTAAAGCTGATGGCAAGACAGCTAAGGGGCATGCACTGCCAAAATGAGCAGTAAAAGAGAGAGCAGTCTCGTGACTTGCGAGCAGTTTTATCTTTCCCTCTGGAAAGGGAAATGGAAAGTGGAAAATGGAAATAAAATTTCCATTTTCCATGTCTTCTGGAGTATGTAGTTCTTCTCTTCTGAGAACCACGTACCCTGAAAATCAGCAGTCCACGGAACTGAAGCATTAACTCTTTAACTCCCAGTGCTCTACATGATGTTATGATGTGGAATACTGATAACCAAAATCATAAAACCATGACATTCCACCCCTTATTCTGCATCCCTGCATCATGCTTAATATATATACAAACAAACAATAATTACCATGCATTAAACACACACACACACGTATATATACATACAAGGAATTACTGGCTGCACTCCCCCAGCATTGAATTCTCTTATAGTACACATTGAACATTCCCATTTCTCTGCATTACCCACCAAGTGGACCCAGGTCCCTGAGCAAAAACAGTTCCACAGTGAGGTTTGCCCTTTCCACAAGCTGGAGGGACCCAAACCGCTTTTCCCAACGTGCTCTTTACATGTACTACAGGGACCTTACCTCCCTCTACATTATGTAGGGAGCTGGATTGGGCAGCACTATCGCGATTGATGGATCCTCAAGTATTGACCAACCAGGTGGCTTCTGCCAAGTGCTTATCTCAATGCTTAAATGTTCTGCCACCCATTGCTTTCAGCATAGTTTTTAATAACCCATTGTATTGTTCAATTTTACCAGAAGCTGGTGCACGATAGGGGATATGATAAATCCACTCAATGCCATGATTTTCGGCCCAAGTACTTACAAGGGAATTTTTGAAATGAGTCCCATTATCTGACTCAATTCTTTCCAGAGTGCCATGTCACCACAGGACTTAGTTCTCGAGACCTAATATGGTGTTTTGGGTGGTAGCATGCGGTACTGCATATGTTTCAAGCCACCCAGTTGTTGCCTCCACCATGGTAAGCACATAATGCTTACCATCGTGGCTTTGTGGCAAGGTGATATAATCAACCTACCACGCCTCCCCATATTTATACTTTTGCCATCGCCGTTTCCCCAAAAGAGGTTTCATTGTCTTGGCTTGAATTGTGATGCATGTTTCACAGTCATGAATAATTTGTGCAATAGCATCCATAGTTAAGTCCACCCCTCCGTCTCTAGCTCACTAATATGTTGCATCTCTTCCTTGATGGCCCAAGGTTTCATGGGCCCACCGAGCTAGAAATAATTCACCCTTGTTTTGCCAGTCCAAGTCTATATAAGCCACCGCAATTTTGGTAGCCTGATCTACCTGGTGGTTAATTTGTTGTTGTTCTTCAGTAGCCTGACTCTTGGGCACATGAGCATCTACATGATGCACCTTTACATTCATATTCTTTATTTGGGTAGCAATGTCTATCCACAGTTCAGCAGCCCAAATAGATTTACTCCTTTGTTGCCAGTTGTTTTGTTCCCATGTTGTAACCACCCCCATAGGGCATTTGACACTATCCATGAGTCAGTATAAAGATAAAGCACTAGCCACATCTCCCGTTCAGCAACATCTAAGGCCAGCTGGACAGCCTTTACCTCTGCAAATTGGCTTGATTCTCCTTTTCCTTTGGTGGCCTCTGCAACTCGTCGTGCAGGGCTCCACAGAGCAGATTTCCATCTGCAATGCTTCCCCACAATACTACGTGATCCATCAGTGAACTGGGCAAATTTCATTTTCTGGTAATTCATTGTATGGTGGGGCCTCTTTAGCACGTGATACCTCTTCTCTTGGTGACGTTCCAAACTTTTTACCTTCAGACCAGTCCAGGATCACTTCAAGGACTCCTGGATGACTGAGGTTCCCCATCCGAGCTCACTGAATAATCAGCGCAATCCACTTACTCCAAGTGGCATCACTAGCATGATGGGTGGAGAGAACCCTTCCCTTAAACATCCAGTTCAGCACTGGCAGTTGAGGTGCTAGAAGAAGCTGTGTTTCAGTACCCATTACTTTGGAAGCAGCTCAAACCCCCTCATACACAGCTAAGATCTCCTTCTCAGTTAGAGTGTAGCACTCTTTGGACCCCCTGTATGCTCGACTCCAGGGGTCGGCCTCGGGTCTCTCCTGAGGCTCTTTGCCACGAATGCCAAGAGGGACCTTTCTATCCAGCAGCAGTGTAGAGGATGTTCTTTACATCCTGTCCCATCCATAGTGGCACCAGGGCCACAGCATGGGCTATCTCCTGTTTAATTTGCTCAAAAGCCTGCTGCTGCACAGGGCCCCACGTAAAATGATTCTTCTTCCGTGTCAACTGATAACGGGGGCGTACAACAAGTTTGGAACACGCATTCTCCAAAAGCCCACTACACCCAAAGAAAAGATTGTGTCTCTGTCTTACTAGTGGGTGGAGACATAACAGTAACTTCGTTGATCACATCTGCTGAGATGTGAGGATGCCCATCTTGCCACTTAATACCTAGGAACTGAATTTCCCATGCAGGTCCTTTCACTTTGTTTTCCCCAGTAGCAAAACCAAACTGCAGAAAGATTTGGATTATTCTCTCCCCTTTCTTGAAAACTTCCTCTGCTGTATTGCCCCACACAACAATATCATCAATGTATTGCAGGTGCTCTGGAGAACCACTCTGTTCCAGTGCAGTCTGGATCACTCCATGGCAAATGGTTGGGCTGTGTTTCCACCCCTGGGGCAAATGGTTCCAGGTATACTGAACGCCCCTCCAGGTGAAAGCAAACTGTGGCCTGCATTCTGTGGCCAAAGGAATGGAGAAAAAGGCATTAGCAATGTCAGTGGTGCCATACCACTTGGCCGCTTTTGACTCCAGTTCATACTGGAATTCTAGCATGTCCGGCACAGCAGCACTCTGTGGGGGTGTGACTTCATTCAGGCCACGGTAGTCTACCGTCAGCCTCCATTCTCCACTGCCTTTAAGCACCAGCCATATGGGGCTGTTAAAAGGTGAATAAGTTTTGCTTATCACTCCCCGACTCTCTAGTTGACAAATTAAGTTATGAACGGGGAGCAAGGAATCCCCGTTAGTGCAACACTGCACCGTTTTTGTAGCAATCAGTACCTGTTGCTCTTCCACTTGTAGCAACTCCACAATAGACGGATCTTCTGGCAGGCCAGGCAAAACAGACAGCTGCTTAATGTCATCTGTCTCTAAAGCAGTTATTCCAAAGGCCCATCGATATCCCTTGGGATCCTTGACATACCCCCTTCTGAGGTAATTGATACCAAGTATAAATGGAGCCCCTGGGCCAGTCACGATAGGGTGCTTTTGCCAGTCTTTATCAGTGAGGCTTATTGCGACCTCTAAGATAGTCAACTCTTGGGTACCCCCAGTCACCCCAGAAATATAAATTGATTTGTCCCTTCGTGACTCAAGGGCATTAGAGTGCACTGCACTTCAGTGTCCACTAATGCCTCATATTTCTGTGGTTCTGATGTGCCAGGCCACTGAATCCACACAGTCCAATACACTCTATTATCCCTTTTCCCCCCTGGCTGGGGGCAGGGCCCCTCTGTTTGTTACCTCTATTGTTCTTCTCCCGTAAGCCCTGATCAGGGTCCTTATGGCTTTTGCCATGTCCCGCACCAACTGGAGCGATCACCTTTTTGCAAGTGTTCACCTTGGTGGTTGATCTGTCTTGTAATTATTTCACCCATACTAGTAGCGCAAGAGTGAGTTTTTTATGCCACTTCTTCGTATCTTCTCCATGTTCACGTAGGTAATTCCACAAGGCAATACGCGACATAGTCTTACTGTTGTCACTTGCTCAAGCAGGACATCTGCCTTTAATAGCTGAGATACTGGATGATGCAGGTAGGCAGGAAATCAAATTGATCAGCCCCTTCAGTAGACTGTTTTGATAATCCAGACCCTCATCAGGTATCCATGGTACCATCATGGGTTCATAGGGCTTATCAGTTTCATCATGATAAAGCATAGTAGACAGTTTCTCTATCATGTCATCCTGTTTACTCTCCATTTTATCCAGTCTTTCAGTTAATTTCAAAATGTCTGAAACATAAACTTGTAGAGGGGTTAATTCTAGCTCAAAGTCTGAGAGTCTAGTAATCAGTTCATTTAAAATGGGTCTTCTTTGCCCTCATGCCATACATTGCTGCTAGTGTACCAGCGTACTTATCTGGTGCAGATCTTGTGAATGTACTCCACGTACTTGATGTACACCTGACTCTCTCAGGATCATGCTCTTGGTTTGGATCATCAGGAACGAACGTGGGGTCATATAACATTTCTACCATGGCGCATTCTCTCAAATAATGGATGCCTTTATCTATAGTAGTCCATTTCTTTATCTCAGGCATCAGATCATCTTTGAAGGGGTATTTTTCCTTTACAGCTAATAGCATCTGCTTCCACAGGGTGAAGGCTGTTGTATTAGGCATTTGCGGGGACTCGAGCTGTAACGGGATGTAGGCCTCCCCATGCTATAACGTGCAAGGAAACAGCTTAGAGGAACTTATCTGAGGAATGCATGGGACTACCAGGACCTCAAGGACCGACGGGATTTCATGGACCAGAAGGCTCCCCTGGGAAGGATGGATAAGTGCAACCGACAGCAGGTTGTTCAGCAAGCATTGGGCAATCCCGTCCATCACTCAGGAGAGGTCACGATGACCCAGTATCTCCTGCACAGTGTATAACATAAGGAAGTGCTTGACCACCGTATATGGTCCTCGGAAATGCACAGACAGTAGGTGATGTCCAGAGTGATTGGTCAGTAGCTCGCATGAGCTCAGGTAACAGATAAGCAAGCATTAGATAATAGATAAGAAACATTATATAGTTCTGTAACTTCTAACAATAAACGCCATTTTGCCTTTGTTATATCATCACATTGATGTCTGTGTTGCAATGGTCCTAACAACAATAGCTCGTTAGCGCGCGTATAGCTTTCATAGGTAGTAAGGTAACAGAAGGCCTCATCCTGACATCTTCTAATACCTCTGTGAATGGCTGAGTCCTTAGCAATGCTTCCCAATTGGCAAGCTTCTCTACTATCTAGTGGCTCACTGTTGGCCCCACTGTCCCAACAGCTAAGTAACCAAGTGACAATGGATTCATTTGGGTGCCATGAAAATTCTTTTCTTGAACCTCAAATTTCAGTTATTTTCAGAGGTTGAGTAGTAATGGTGACAATGTCTTCCTCACCCTCTTCTTCTCTTTTAGCCTTCCTTGGCGTCGGTGACAGTGGTCATGTTGAGGGATCCTACCCTGGCAGTAGGAGCCACTCCCCCGGATCTTCTTCCTCTACTTTCTCCTCCTCGTCTTTCTTCCATTATAAACGAGGCAACATTCATTTCATTTTCCGTCCTCTTACAGGGGCAACTGACACTGATTCTGGTGCTTCCTGTGATTGATCAGGTTGCACAGTTTCAGTGCTCTTTCTCTCTAGCTCAACTCGGAGAGTGTCTCATTCGATTTGGAGGGTGTCTTGTTGAGACTGGAAGCTATCTTGTTCAGATTGGAGGGTGTCTCATTCGAATTGGAGGGTGCCCCGTTCAATTTGGAGGGTGTCTCATTGAGACTGGAAGCTGTCTCATTCAGACTGGAGGGTGTCTCGCTTGGTTTGGAAGGTGTCTTGCTCAGATCGGAGATTCTCTCGGATTGGAGATTTTCCTTCTCAGCTTGGAGACTCTCTTGCACATTTGGAGATTCTCTTTCTTGACAAGAAGACTCTCCTTCTTGACCTGGAGATTCTCCCTCTCAGCTCAGAGACACTCTCCTTCGGTTTGAAGACTGTTTCTCAACTAAGAGACTCTGTTTCTGGACCCTGAGATTCTCCCTCTCAGTTCCGACTCTCTCCTGGAAATGCTCCCTTTTGGCTTGGAGATTCTCTTGCTCAATTTCAGAGACTCTCTCCCTCTCTGGAGTAGTACTGAATAAGGCCGGTAAGCATAAGCCAGGCCCCAAATAATTTGTGCCTCCTCAGATATGCCTGAGCTGCAGCATCCCTGTCTCAAATAACCTGTGTAGGTTGCTAAGATCTTGCAGGTGTTGAGGAGTAAATTTCCATGACACCAGCGATGCCCATCTCTCCGAAGTCTCTCCCAAGTCCTTCCACACTCCCTGCCACTCAGTATTTTCTGGCTTTGGAGAAGGATTCTGCAAAAGATCATAAATATAGATAATGAGTAAAATAATGATGAGTACACTCACGTAGATTCTCAACATGATCATTGGATAAGCATTCCACAAGATGCACAAGAGATTTAGGGGAGGTACTGGAAAGCTGTTTAAAAATCACACGTTCTGTAAAATTAGCAACTCCCTCTGGGATGCACTTTTCAATGCCCAGTTCATGCCACATTGTATGCAGATGCCAGATAAGTATTACAATCAGTGTATTTAATTGATTATATATACATACAGCTCCATAGAGCATAGTGGAAACTTAATAAAGGCCCAGTACGTTCTGAATATTAAAAGAGGAAAAATGATGGAATGCAATCTCTTGAAGAACAGTTTCACAAGAGAAAGGAAATACATTTTTTTTCTCTTTACAAAAGCAAGCTAGCAGCACTCAAGAAAGTTTACAAATAACTCCAGAATATTGGCAGTCCACCTGGACTTCAAGGCCTTGTTTTCAGTACAGCACCTGCAGTACAGATAAGCTTTCTAATGAAGCTCTCTGAGAGAGATTCGTTCTAAAAGAACATCTTTTCCCAGCCAAAGCAGCCTATGCCCACATTCTCCTCCAAAAATGTCAATGGTTTATGGGCCAGTTCAGCCTGGTTCCATGACTAATGGGGAAGGGGGACTCACAGACCCACACCCCAGGACAGGGGGAAGGGGAAAAGGGGGAAAAAGGTAGGGAGAAGGGCCTAAAAACAAAACAGCAGCAACGATCTGAGGAGGAAATTTAATTTGCTAAATATGCTAGTGAAATGCAAGATAACACAACAGAATACAATATAATTGGAATTGAAGCTAATAAATCAAATAAAAGGAGAGAGAGTGTCCAAAAACCAAAGGCCTTACTCTAATGATGAAGTCAAGACAGGTGGGGAGCACAAACTCTGCTGAGATTAGCAGTAGGGAAGAGGGGCATCTCGTGAACTGCGAGCAGTTTTTATCTTTCCCTCTGAACAGAAAATGGAAACAGAACAGTGAAAAGTCCTCTGGGATATGTAGTTCTTCTTCTCTTCTGAGAGAGGTATACCTGGAACTATCCACGATCCACAGAACTGGAGCATTAACTCTTTAACTCATTCAGGGATGGTGACTCAACCACCTCCCTGGGGAGCCTGTTCCAGTGCTTAACAACCCTATCTGTAAAGAAGTTTTTCCTGATATCCAACCTAAACCTCCCCTGGTGCAACTTGAGGCCATTTCCCCTTGTCCTGTCACCTGTCACCAGTGAGAAGAGACCAGCCCCGCTCTCACTGCAATCACCTTTCTGGTATTTGAAGAGAGCAACAAGGTCTCCCCTCAGTCTCCTCTTCCCCAGACTATACAGCCCCAGTTTCTTTAGTCGCTCCTCGTAGGGCATATTCTCCAAGCCCTTCACCAGCCTTGTTGCCCTTCTTTGGACCTGCTCCAGCACCTCAATGTCCTTTCTGTACTGAGGCGCCCAAAACTGAGCACAGTACTCAAGGTGAGGCCTCACCAGTGCCGAGTACAGGGGCAAGATGACTTCCCTAGTCCTGCTCACCACACCGTTCCTGATACAAGCCAGGATGCCATTGGCCTTCTTGGCCACCTGGGCACACTGCTGGCTCATATTCAGCTGACAGTCCATCAGCACACCAAGGTCCCTTTCCGTCAGGCAGCTTTCCAGCCACTCCTCCCCAAGCCTGTAGGGTTGCCTGGGGTTGTTGTGACCAAAGCGCAGGACCCAACACTTGGCCTTGTTGAAACTCATATGGTTTACCTTGGCCCATTGATCCAGTCTATCCAGGTCCCTCTGTAATGCCTTTCTACCCTCAGGCAGATCAACACTCCCTCCCAACTTGGTGTCGTCTGCAAACTTACTGAGGGTGCACTCAATCCTCTCATCAAGATTATTGATAAAGATGTTGAATAGAAGAGGCCCCAGCACTGAGCCCTGGGGGACACCACTCGTGACTGGCCGCCAGCTGGATTTAACTCCATTGACCACGACTCTCTGGGCCCGGCCATCCAGCCAGTGTTTCACCCAGCAGAGTGTATGCCCATCCAAACCATGGGCAGCCAGCTTCTCCACAAGGATGCTGTGGGGGACAGTGTCGGAGGCCTTACTGAAGTCCAGGTAGACCACATTGACAGCCTTTCCTTCATCCACTAAGCGGGTCACCTTGTCATAGAACAAAATCAGGTTTGTCAAACAGAATCTACCATTCATAAACCCATGCTGACTGGGCCTGATCCCCTGGTTGACCTTTAACTGATCCACAGTGTATCCTGAGATTATTCCCTGTTAGCCAGGACTGTTGAAAGATGATGGAGAGAGGCCTGGCAACCACATCCGCCAACTCCTTCAGCACTCTAGGGTGCAATCCATCTGGCCCCATGGACTTGTGAGTGTCCAGCTTGCAGAGCAGGTCCAAAAGTCTCAGTTTCACTGAGACTGAAAGAATAGGATGACTTCAGTAAAGAAGTATGTGTAGCACAAATTCTTGTGATAACAGAAAAACGAATGACAGACGTATGATGACACATCATCTGATGTCACACACACACAAATAGAGAGCAATGGTCCATTGTCTGATATAGTGATTTAAAAATTAAAATACATATTTTGTGTCAATGCTTGTCCTTGGCACATTGTGACTTGCCCCAGTCATCCTGCATTTATACTACAGAGCACCAAAGTGAGATTCATCATGATGTTGTACCCATCAATATCTGAGAATACATCTGTAGCTATCCTTTCTGTTGATGAATAATCGTAGGTACCTCAAGAGAGTGACTCTGTTGACTTACTCTGGAGTCTACTTAAGGATAAGAGTAAGTCCTAAAACTGCCTATTTCAACTGACAGCAGCAATAGCTTAAAATTGTCTAACTTTAATATAATCTTGCCAAAGTCTTTAAAGTGCCTTTAAAATCATATGAAGCACACTTTTATTTTTTGCACAATAGTTTTCTATTCTTTAAGTGAACAGAACTGTATCTATTTGATAATGTACTTCAGTGCCTACTATAAACTCTGCTATACTTGTCTTAAAAAAAGATATTTTTAAGAAAAATTTTTGGCCTGTCATTCATAAAGATCCAGGACTGAAGTTATGAAGACTTACAGCAATGGAAAGGAATGCACACAAACTGATTTGTCTTTTTTGTGTACATAGCATATATCTTGTTGTCTCATTCCAATTATAGGAAGGAGAAAAGGTTCTTTAATATATGTGTACCCGAGAGCAAGATTAGGACACAATGGGTCAAATGTTAGCCCAACCAGTTTATTACAAGTCCTAGTTGCTCAGGGAGATAGGGAAGGAAATATGGGAGATAGAAAAGAGATAGGAAATTTGGCATGGCACATTTTCTCTCTTTGCTTATGCTTTCTGTGAATTACCAAACTGAGTTCTGAGTGTTGTTTTCAATGCTTCAGTTGTGACATTTGATTATGAGTAATGAAATGCCCCATAGTTTCATTAATAACAATAACAATTTCTTGGTAGAAAAGCACAAAACAGTTACAAATATAAAACCTTGACCTTGGCAAACTTTGGTCAAATTCATCAAGCAGACAGGTCCTGGATGCATCTCCCTGTGACACCACTGCTATTGGTACCACCCAGCTGACTGTTGATCCCCAAGCGCATGTAATCCTTCCACCAGGCAGGTACAACACCAGCTGTGAGCTGGCACTGCTCCATGGCTAGCAATCTCCTGATCATTCAGGAGAGACCTTGACTCAAATCTCCCGGAGTGGGATGCTCAGTGACTGGGGGGTCTCCGCCATGCCACTGTAACCTCAGACCATGGCTGTGCTTGAGGCGTGCTTCAGCTGGATGCAACTGTTACTTCAACTTGGGGACCAGGTGTGTAAGTGCCCGTGTGAGCACACACTGCTATGCTTCACTGAGCAACACCTTGCATCCAAAAAATTCAGATCCAGTTCTTTACTTCATCCTCGTTTAGAGTAGGGACTTGAGTTTGCGTTTTCCACATGAAATGGGAATGTTCTGGCTGCCAGATTGCTCTTTCTCTTAGAAAGACAAAATATCCTTAGATACATGAAGATTTACAGGCTGCTTTTCCAGGCAGAAATGGGTGGGTGTTCCTTCAGATGTCCGCTCAGCTCAAGCCCAAATCCTTTTCCTGTGCAGTGAAATCTTAACGGTTTACATGGCTTCTGAGGATCTGTCAGAGGTGCTCCCACACAACTGGGGATGAGGAGTGGCTGGGGACAGTGCTGTGTCAGGGTGGAACTGTGCTCCGGTGTGACGAGATACATGTGGAAGAGAGCTCAGAAGTGTGGCAACCAGCCTTGGATGACCAAGAACATCCCAGAGGTAGGAGTTGTCTAAGAAACATTTAATTTAACTACGTGGTACCTATACTAACCATGTTCAGTTAATCTCTGCATTGCTCTTGGATGAACAGCAGTACCAGGCCCAACAGCTTGTCTGCTTTTCCATGTGGTTGATCCATATGTTTGTGCCATGACTAATTGCACAAACAGTGGTGCTTGGTCCTTGTCTGAAGCTTTCTTGGGCACATTTCTCAACCCTTTCTCACCCAAGTCTCCTAAGCACCTCTGTCTGTATCTAATGTTTGTCTGCTGAGAATGACTCATGTGTAATCCATGGGGCAGCCTCCCAAGAAAGTTGTTGGTGACAGTAGTTTCTTATTACAGAGATGAACAGTGTTATTTTCATGAAGAGGTGTCAAGTACTAGAATAATGATGGACCTTTTTTTTTTTTTTTAAACTAGATTTGTCTTTTTCTCACTCTGCAGTTCTTTAGTGAGTCTGACATTGTTTTCTAATTGAGCAGGTGTTTTGTTTTTGTTTAGCAAAGTGTCAGGAGCTGTCAGCACATGATTCATTAATATAATTTTGTGATTATATTATCTGTGCAATGAATTACAGGGAGCCATGAAGACTAGTATAAGCAGAAAGTGAATGGAAATGCTATGGTGCTGAAGTACCAGAAGTAGCAACAGAAAAATGGTATATGCTGATGGCACGTGTCTTCAGGATATCATGGCGTCTTTATACAGCTATTCAGGACACCCAGATCAGAAGACAAGAGACAGCATGTCATTTCCAACCTAAGAAGAGCCCAGGAGATGTGATGAGAACTCATTTTCTGTATCACCCAAGATGGGAAGACCGACCACCTAGGTACCTCCATTTTCGTGCTTATGAGTATATGCACACACGTGTGACGTGACTTAGTGAAACTGATCTTTTTTTAACATAAAGCTGTCTGTCTCACACCCTCAAAATCTTGCACGAGCTTTTGCTACGGTGATGGAACAGTTTTTCCTCCGTTCCTAATTTCCTACATACTTCCACAGTACTTTTGCTGTTTGGATTGGGAGTCAATATGGACTAACTATCATACATGTAGTCACATATATCATTTTAAATTGCCTAAATTCATGTCCTCCAAACTATAATCCTGTTGTCAGACACTGCTGTCAGTTATATAGCATGTCTGGCAAAAGCAGATTTGGCAGGAAAATTCTATTGCTTAACTGTAACTATCTTGGGGAACTGTAGTAGGAATACAAATTTTTGCCAATTAGTGTAAAAATTCCAAAAATCTAAACTAGTTAGATTTTATGGCATTAGCATTAGCCCTTCATTTTTATCATTTTGTGGTACTAGGTCTTCAGTACTTCCCCTGGATATATTCAAGCATTTCATTATATTTTTATTGTAACTGAACTTCAGAACTGATGATTCTTTTAGACAACTTCTTGTTTTCTAAACTTTATTAATAGTAGTGTGTCATATCCATTGTGTCTTCCTCAAGATATGGTTTAGCTTGCCAGTACAGGCAGCTAGAGCAGAAACACTGATGACACTTAGAAGGAATCTTTGTGATTCTCCTTGTCTGTTGAAGCAAATACAATGGTAAAGCCTCAGATTGCCATGAAATATCTTTATATTCGTTATTATTCACTTATTTTCATTCCATAAAACAGAATGAAAATTATATGTTGCTCTTGTTCAGCACTTTAAGCTGTTCTTGCGTTTTTCCTCAGATGAAAATGTCCTTTATGCAGACCTCATCACAAAAAATAGGATGTTTTCTGCTGAAAGATTTTGGGTGCCAAACTACAACCCAACACCTTCCCAAGGTATGTAACCTATGTGCAACAGGATTATATATTCTTGAGAGAATTTGCAAGATCCTTGCAGATGTGAGTGCATTAGAGAAAATATTAGCTAAATATATTTCATATGTTTGATAAAATATCAATCCTATTCCCTGATATTATAACCTGTAGGTACTGGTGATACCAGATGCTGTGGCTTGATTTTGTCACAGCTAGATGTCACAGGGCTCATGCTGACTGTGCCCTTCTTGAGCAAAAAGTAATCAGAGTGAAAAGTGATTGCTTGCTCACTTCCTTTCTCACAATATAGTTATAATAATAGGAGTGAATTGTTTCAGACCACTTTTTCAGCACAGCGCTAAGGCTGGAAAATGCAGCTTTACTGCAAACTTCATTACTCTCCGTCATCTGTACCTGAAACCATACTTATGTCAGTGATTAATGAGAAGTGCCCATGACCATAAAGAGTGCATAATCTGTCACACATGCCAAGACCCCTGGCCTATGTAAATCTTTGGTAGGACTGAGAGAAAGCTGCCCAGCCAGGTCCCACCTGTCCTGCAGAAGAAGGCAGCATCTGGCTTGTGACTTGTTCTGCCACAGCTCATTGAGCACATAGCTGTATTAAACACCAGCTGTGAAGTACCATAATGTTAACAACTTGCCCCATTTCCTATAAGGAAAAAAAAAAAAAAGAAAAAGCTTTGAATATCATATTGAGTCTTCCTGTATGAGCATACAGGCCCTGAAGGACAAAATCCTAGCCCCAGAACTAGCAGTAGATCTCACATTGTTCTTGAAAAGAAACAACTTTTCCTGATCCATTAGAACGCTGGTGTGTCAGTTGACTGACTCTGAGCTGGATCTGGCAATGGACAGGGAGCTTCTCTCTGTTCTAGCCTGGCTGAGGTTATTACATCAACTCTGGGAGAGATGGAGGGAGTGTGTCTTCTCCGAGGAATGCATGTCAAACAAATGGGGATCCAGAAGCTGGCAAAGAATGGCACCCAGTGTAACTGTCTCTCTTTGTAACTCTTACCTAGGGGTTCTGCAATGCACTTGATGTTCCAGGTCCCAGTACTCACACAGCCCTACTATATAACCTTTGCTCATACTGCTAGGAAAATGCTGAGAGAAATTTTGCAGAAAGGTCAGAAAGGTAAAATTATAGGCAGAAATAGGATTGTTGAGACAAGATTGTTAACCATTCAAGCATTCAAGAGGGAAAAAGAAACATTTTGGAAAGATATAAAACCATAAGGAAAAAAATAAAACAGGTAGTTTGGCCAAGGGTTAGCCAAAATCAGAGAACCATTTAATTGAGTCATTGTTATCAGTGTTAAAAAAGCTGGTGGAAGTGGAAGCTCAGCATCACTAAGGACCACTTCCAGGCAGCTGCAGAGGATGAGCTCTTCCAGCATGCAAAAACCTTTTTGGGGTGTAAGCATAGCTAGGGGAGGAGACACCAGCAGTTTTTCACAATAGCCAGGAGGGGAAGTATTAAGGAGTTGTACCAAAAGTCCTTCTGTATTGGAATGGGCATTTAGCATTGCAGATTTTGAGCATGCTCAACCTGTACACCTGAAAGGTCCCTCTCCACTCTCACAATTTCACCGAACCTCTTTCTGCTAAGAGCATATTTTCCTGAACACTGATAATCCACTGTAAGATCTTTCCATTTTCACTTGGTTTGTTGCACAGCAGAAAACCAAAAGCCCTTTACTTGTTCCATCTCAGGCTGCATGGTGATAGTTGAAGAAGGTCTCTAACAGCTACAAGAAATGTAGGTATTTAAATGTGCAAACTCGTATCAGAGGGAAATTTGTATTCATAGACAATGTGCACAATGTCTTAACTCAGTGTCCAGCTGACCCATCAAGGATGTCAGAATTTCCACTCTATTTGCTACAGATGTTTTCCTTGAAGCTTTCCAAAATTAAATCTTTCTTACTCTTACTTTCTTATTGCCCCCCAAATTCATGTCAATGCTTTTTTATGTAGTTAACTCTTGCACAGGTTATTATGTCCTGTCGTTTTCTGAGAGTTAGGGAGTTATTAAGTCACCTTTTACTATTTTTGTTGTGAATGCAAAGAGACTTTTCTTTACAGTGGTCTTGGCTTCTTGTTTATGCCATTCTGTTCTTGAAAATCTTAAGTCCTTAAGTTCGCTGTTTTTAATGTAGATATCCAAATTCATTCATTTATATTATCCTTCATTTTCAGATTTCCAAGAATTGCAATTCTCATGTGTTGCCCACACATCTAATACATAAAATTTTTTAAACTTTCATGAGACGTTATTGTCATTTCTGACAAGGTCTTGACCAAACTGGAAATGATTCCTGCTCAAAAGTACAATTTATCATTTCCTCATGACAAATGTGGCGAAGAGAACTAGAAACTTATAATGAACTACTTGCTCTATGGTTTCGGACTGGTTTCCATGACCCATATTTCCATAATTTATGATCTCTGAAGATAAATATGTTTTCCTCATCCACAAAATGTAACATCTTTTGCAATTGTTGTGGACTTTGGCTGTACTTTTCCATCTTCTTTCTGACTACTGATGGATTTATACTTCCACTATTTTGCTATTGAACACATAATCAGGAAAAGAACTTGAATGCAGTACTGTAATAATATCACTGTATTATTTATATGAAAATAATTTGCTTGCTTTCTAGGGCTAATGGAAATCTTGTTTGATTCTTAAATTATTAAAACTTACCTATGCTGCCAATTGTAATGGTTTTGTGATTTTTGTTGTTGGTATTCCACATCATTACATCATGTAAGGTACGGGCAGTTAAAGAGTTAATTCCTTGGTTACCACAAACTGCCTTTTTTGGTGTGGCCCTCTGAGGGGGAGGGGAGGAGGTGCACGCCCCAGGGGTCTTTGCGTGGGAGGGGGTGGTGAAGCCGCCTGGGAGACGCGGGGTCTGTTCCTTCCTGCCCGGCGGAGAAAGCATGTGGTCCTCCTGCAGTTTACTGTGTAAGATTTTCAGCCTGTAAACTCTCTGTTATAATTCTATTAGTCTCATTTTTGATATATTTAGTAAAATTAGTTGTTCCTCCTCAGATTGGTGCCGCTGTTTTTTTTTTGTGTTAGATCCGCCTATGAGTCCCCTGCCTTTCCCCTCTTCCCTTTGTTTCCCCAGGGTGCGGGTCCGCGGCTTCTCTGCCGCTTTAGCTGCCAGACCGCCTGGGGCCGGCCCCTACCCACTGGCAATTTTTTTTTCTTCCTCTTTTCTTGTTTTTTTTCTTTCGGGCCTGTCCTCCTTGTCACGGATGCAGACCCTTAGATAATACCGTGACACCAATACATGGCTAACAGGCTTTGTTATTAGGTTTCCACATAATGTGAATTTTTAACTACTACAAGACTGTGCTAAGGCTTGTAATTAGTTGCTTCTTGTCAACCAGGTTTAGTGATTTTTTTTTTTTTGTATATCGACAAAAGTATATTTCAGACCGAAAATGAGTGGATTTATTATGACCTTTCTCACCCACATTCTGGATTACATGATAATTTGATGCCAGGGAGGGACTTCTCTTTTTAAATTAAATTCAATAGGAGCTTGTTATTTTTAAACAAGAAGAATGTGTTGAATTTGGAGAGAGTGACAGATATCATGTGTGAAAAATCCTTATGCTTATGAAGATTCAAACCAAAGTTTCACTTTGATTCTTCCAGGAAGATCACTGTTTATCTAACCAAAGTAAAATGGTAAAATAGTACATTTGAGTTGCATTGCATTACCTTAAAATCAGGAAATGCATTTGTTTTAGTGCAAACTCATCAGTATGATGAGTTTATTATTAACACAATAACTACATAGGTTGCTCATAGTCAGCTCAGACTAAGGCTGCCTATTTATTTCCATTGGAAACTACAACAGACACAAAGAGTACAATAACACTATTTGACAGTGCAAATTCTCAGCTACAAAACACTGTTTTTCAGCAGTCACCACCATTTTCACCACTGATGAACAAGAACCTGCATGTTGCACTCGCAAAAATCTGCACCAGTGGAGGTGACCCACTGTTGCTGCTATTACTGACAAAATGCACCACCCACCACCTCTATGCTTACATCCATTGGTCGGTCTCCATAAATGTTCAGCAAGCATTGATGAATATCAATGAGTGCCATTTTTTCCGCATGGAGGAATTTAATGACACATGTTTGCTTCATATGCACTTCCATGTCAGATGCCATTCTGTCAGGCTGCCCCCCTACTGCCGTCTGTCACACAGCAACAAAATGTAATGGAATATTGGTGGGAAGGTTCAGCCTCTACTGCCATACCACCACCATCTGCCTCTGACATTGTAGACTAAGATAATAAAATAGGAGGCATTATTTTCACAGCAGCTCTACAGAATTAGTTTACACATTATTCTCTCATTTATGAAACATGTTTTCATCATTAAGAATCTGATGGAAAATTCTGTGGGCAGGAGAATGAATATATGTTGTTAGTAGCTAACATTACTTGTAGCAAGATGTGATATTACCAGCATAGTACAGGAGCAGATTTATCAGAACAGGGAAATGGGCTGTACCTTCTCTTCCAGTGTCACCCACGTCATCTGAGTTTCTTTGTCCCACGATGTTATTCACAGCCTCTCAATTCACACTGCTGTAATCTGAATTTGAATCCACAGATAGTTAAATGGAGTTACCTGCAGCTTGTGAAATGTTTAGAATTTTAGGAGAAATTTGTGAAGTACAAAGTATTTTCTAAACGTGCTTACTTTATCAGGTGCTCAACTGATATCATAGAAATGATCATTGTATAACCTCCAGTCATTAAATTCTCTTTTTGGTGAATAGAGTTTTCTCCTGGAAAGAGGAAGGATGCTGACATAATGGTCAGGGAACACACCATATTTTTACTTTTTCACTGAATTTTTTTTCCCATTTCTTTAGCAAGTCATCTTGTTTTGTTGCACCTCAGTTTTTCTCCCATTTCTCACTGCTGTAGATTATATTTCTTTTAGACACGAATTACCATTCACTACATGATGGTGGAGGGTCTTATATCACAGCCCTAACCCTGCGAGTGTTACATGAGCTTGTTGCATCAAGAAAAGATGAAAATTGAACTTGACCATGGCCACTGCTACTGATGCTCATACTCTGCGGAAAACACCGGGCAATTTTCATTGCATTTATCCTTGGGTAAAGACAGGCAGACAATTACTACAGGTTACTCAGCTGCAAGCTTATCCTAAGCCTACCTGCAAAGAGTTGTTCAGCTACTCATACTTGTTATACCATTGCTATGTATATATAAGCATGTGTATATAGATGCAGTTATATGTATACACATATGTAAACACATATTCATTATATAGACAGAGATAGAAAGAGCGTTACGTGATACTATTTATAAGATGTTACTCTTATAAACAGATATTTTTTTCTTCCTTGGATGTAAACATCACATGCTCAGAAAAAGTCAGTTTATGTACCTATAGCTCGTTATTTGTCTTAAAGAAGAGATCACAATATAAATATATTAAATATAATCTTGACTGCATATTCAGTGGAAATGTGTCCCTGTCTGGCTTAGAGACAAGGGCTTGTACAGCTCAGTCTTCATAACATCTGCGCTTCCGTTAAAAATATTCACAGGTCTAGTGCTGCACTTCAGTTTTTTCTGTGCCTCATTGTATCAGAACGGGGTATCAGGTCCAGTCGCAGTGTTACTTCACAGCAGTCCACATCACAGTGGCAGATGTCAGTGTTTAATCACAGAATCACAGAAATGTATGAGTTGGAAGGGACCTCTAGAGATCATCTAGTCGAACTGGAACTAATGACAACGCTTAGTGTAGAAGTACATTCTAGGGCACTGAAGATGGACCAAGGATTCATATTCTTCAGAGAGCTGATTAATTTTAAACTTATTTCTTTCCTTGTGTCTATATTTAGTGTAAGAACAAATCATTTTCATATAATTTTCTGTTCTGGTTACAATCTTAAGAGTGTCAAGGGACTGGATAAATGGATAAATGTTCTGCTATTTTCTCTTTATTATTATAATTTTTCTCACAAGATTGAGAAAAAAGGGAGAATATAATGAGAATAAAAATGCACAGTATTGAAGCATTAAAATATGGTGATAATTCATTCCCGTGACAAACTACAGCAAGTACAGAATGCAGTGTAAGATATATTCATTCTCCTGACAAAACCTGTAGAAAGAGTAGGAAATGGTATAAAAGTAATTTACTCCTATGACAGTTGTCCTAAGGCAGCCGTTCCATGTCCCTTGTGCCAACATAGCTGTGGATATTTTATTGAAAAGTGCTCATTAGTTCAGATTTATTTCTGAAACAGCACTGTTTTTTGTGCATAAGCCATTAGTTCTGCTTTAAGAATATGACTATCAGTTTGTCTGTCCGACTATTTAAATGAAAAGACATCTTCACTCTGCATTTCTAGGTGTTGACATTGATTTAGCATTCTTTATGGTGCAATCTAGCCAAGCTAAAAACAATCAGGTTTTGACTTTTCATTGTGTGGGTTTAGTTCTGAAGTACTATATTATTGACATCAATGAGAGTAGTAATAGTTCAATTTAGAATTTTGGTCCTCAATTTAATCCCACTGCAGTCACTGAGATGTGGAATAACAGGAGACTTTTTTTCTAGCAGTGTTGGTGTGAGATTCGTGGGCTTGAAATATGTCACTTGAAATTACATGTCCACAGAAAATTTAGCAATAGCAAACATTCAGATAAAAAACTATTAGAGCACAGAGCAGTATCTGTTTCCCTAAATTGATTCAGTTGAGTTTTACGTAGTTTTACTGAGAAATTGTCCCAACAACTTTACTGTTTCATGATTAACCAACAAATAGCATGCGATAGATTCTAGTTTTAGATAGTTTTCTCTGTTGTGGATATCTCAAAGTGCTTTGCCAAGCTGGCTTTAATTGTCTAGGTGGATGTTGCTGTAGCCTCAGTAATACCTTGCATGCTGTTGGTTGATTAGAAGATTTTCTTTTGTTGAGATAGAGGGTTACAGAGACCCTACCAAGAGGTAGCTGAGCTTTCCTTTGGGCTGGGAATCAAGGAGCTGGAACAAAGGTGTCTTTAGTGTGTGCTGAACAGCCAAAGCCTGCCTCAGAGCTGAGAAAAACAGAGCTTGTGTTATCTCACAAATGGTTGTCATGAGATTAACTTGAAAGAAATCTAAATCTAGTCATCTGCCACCCTGAAGGATTCATGTAGTAAGGTATTTAAGGTAGCTAAGATTAGAATAGCTTCATTTGCAATTTAAATTTGCTACCAACTATTTTTTGAGAGTGTATACAGGAGTTCTAGGATGTGTAGTGCCGTTCAGCAGAAGGTTATATTTGGATATCAAGGTAGTTTTCTCAAATTATTTGTTGCCCATATCTGGCTTCCCTCCCATCACATTTTTAAGGGAAGGCTGGAGAGTATGTACACAAAACCCATCCCCCGGTTTCTGTTTTTGTTTTTTCTTTTCTTTTTTTCTTTTTTCTTTTTTTTTTTTTCCTAGGGAGGCAGAAAGGCTCAGTAGTGCCCACCTGCAGCTGTTTCTGAAGGGCTGGCACTAGGCTGGTCCTTTTTCAGACAGGTTCCTGCAGAGTCCCGGCCCTGGGCCTCACAGGTCGTCCTGCACCCTACAGAGGAAGCCTATGGGATTTTTTTTAGGAGTTTGGATTCCAAGCAGTTAAAAAATGGTGCAACAATCTGTGTTGCGGAACTTAAAGGTTTTCGTTCTTGAATACATGTCTGAACTGCTCTTGGTCCCTAAGAACACACCAGGCAGCATTCACAAGTTAAGAATTGCAAATCATTAATTTCCCATTCTCTTCACTGCTTTATCTGGAAGATGGTACGTGGTAGCGCAGGACCCAAATAGAGACCAATCACCATTTTATTTCCTGTTTGGGTCTCTGTTCCTGTGTGCTGGAAATCCATAAACCAATGTACTCTTGACTCTGTCCTACCGCAGGCTCTCCAATTCTGAGCATGGTAAATCCATCCCAGGTGGTTTAATACAAAGTATACCAAGACCTAGGTTCTCCAGGTGGCAGTATAAGGTAGAAGTAATATTTTTACTCAGTATAGATGGTTCTGAAAGTGTAGACTATCTTTAAACATAATCTTGCAAAAGTACCACAGAATCAGTTCTAGCCTACTGACTGTAGTTACAAGCCTGCATGATAGGAACTGCATCACATAGAAAAAATTACTGATGGGAAGATTCATCCACCAATATTTGAACAGACAACAATTTTTACTGTAAAAAAGAGGATGCTACCAGCTTAACAAGAGTATTTCAGCAAGTCCTATCTTACCCCACTATGGTGAGATCTATGAAGAGGTCTAATATTCTGCAGTCACTGCTAGTATACACCTCATTTTTGTCTCCAGACTGCCTCCAGGGCTACTCTGGTCCTGGCACCACCACTAAGGTGTTAGATATGCTGCGGCAGGTGCCTACATCGCCAAAGCAGTTCTTCCTCCACCATAAAATAATGATAATTATGCCTTGCTACTGTTCAAAATATTGATCTTTAAGCCCTTCCAGTTGCTTTAGAGAAATTATCAGTAATGTTTGTACACCATTCTTAGTGTGGCCCTTGTCTTATTATTATTAGCCAATATGTTCTTTCAGCTACAGCTCCTGTGAGTCAGACTTGTCCAGTAACCAAAGGCAGAACACAGGCAGTATAATACAGCACAAAGCAAATGCTGGTAGAGGTCACAGCAAGGATAACGCAGGACAAACAATTGGCTCAGGAGCTGGAGAAAAGCATCATGAAAAACAACCAACTGAGAACAGGGTATGTAGCAGGACAGAATATTTATTCCTCAATTATTATGACACTGTTTAGACTGTTTACTATAACACCCATGATGTTCAAAGATGTGCTTATTTTCCAAGAAAGAATATGTTTGTGGTAACAGTGAATGATCATTGCCTTGTAACAGTGCAGCAATTGCAATCATATGCCAGAATGTAGACAAAGGAGGTTGAATTTATTTAACTTTTCTCAGGTAGACGAGGAGTCATATAGAGCAACACCTTAGTCTTCAGATTCCAAATTGCTAATGCCTTCCACAGAGTTAGCAACAACCACAAAACTTATTTCAGTCAGCAACTGGAAAAGAAGTAGTGATTGTGAGAAAATGTTAGTCCTTACATCTTGAAATCAATGTCCCTAATTTCTTGGTAGAGATTAGACAACAGTAAAACAGTGACTCAATCTCAAAGCTTCCCTAAAAATCTACTAACAGGGAAATGCTATAATGAAAATCCATATCATGCTGATTACATTGTCAATAGTAATGAAAATGTTTCTGGTGTCTTCAGGGAAGTGGGTTAGATGTTGCAGCGTCTCTACATAGAAGTTGCCAGCTAAGTGCATTTTTTTCCTGGAAACCTGCTAAAACCTAACACGACAGTATGTTCCTTCTGTGTGAGATGAAGCAGCAACACTGCCAGTAAGAATATGTCAACATGGTAAATTTTTTCCTCTCTGGAAGTGGGCAGCTTGATGATTGCAGCCTGATTGTGACACCAAGGAACATTACTGTAGGCTCTGCTACCTCAGATCAGAGAGAAAACGCAAAGTTATGCCAGCCTTGGTGATGTTCTACGTGGTTTTAAAATTCAGACAGTACTTCAGTCCTCTTGAAAGACAAATTGCGTGTCAAAGATACCACTAAGTACTAAATAACTGTGTGATGGTGGGTGCTTTTACTGCTGTTCTAATTTGGTTCCAGTAAAACAAATGCACACACTAAATAATTTGCATTTGCACTTTCTCTATATTTCCTTGTTAGCAGGTAGGCCTCTTGAATTAGCATCTGCAGAGACGTCTCCTGAAGCTGATCTGTCATGCCTATCTCCCTCTAATGGCAGCATTGCTCTTTTTGTATGTCCATTAGCAGGTCTGTCCCTGGGGGAATGCTGTGAGCATGTTTTTACTCCCACTATTCTTATTTTTACAATAACTTAAGATTTTTTTCTAAGAAAGAATATTAGAACAGAGAACATTAGAAATTACATTTTTCATGTCACTTTTCAAAGAATGCACGAATGTTCTCATAATAATATTTTGTACTTCTGCTCACTATTCTCAAGTGCTGTAAAACTGCTTTCTAATGTATGTCTTTACATGAACACATTAGCACAGATGTAGTCCTGGTGGATGGACTGGCTTGTGTAGACCCCTGCCTGTGTCCATCCTGCACCATGCTGGGGAGGACTGGGAGGGACTGAGGAGGATAGGGGCTGGGGATAGAAAGTACCAGATTGTGGGAAGTGGAGTTGTAAAGTTCTCCCCAGCTTTTCCAGGAAGTACTGGTGTCTTCACATCAGTGCCTTGCTGAGTGTGAATGAAGACATATTGCAGGAAGCAAAGCTGTGCAGGCACTTTTTAATTCAGTTGCAATAAATGATGTATGGTGGTGATATGGCCAAGTATGAGCAACCTGAAGAGAGTCTTCATGGTCCATGAAGACAGTTGTGTCTATGCAGCCCCCATAAAACTTGGCGCTCTTGTTCTTCAAGGAAAAGCCTAGGTGTCTGCAACATGTCACTCAGGGCCGTACACGCACACTTTTAGCTGTAGATTATAGGAGTGACAATGCACTCCTAAAAACAGATTTTGGCAGCTGAAGTTTGAGGAGCATGTTGGCCAGAAGCCACCTCATCCTGTAACAGGAGTCATTGTAACCAGTGAGTGGATCGCACTTCTTCAGTAGCAATTTTCTCAATGGAACAGCTTGATTTCCTCCCACTATGTTTGTAATAGGTTAAGACTGGGTACAAGAAATGGGCTTTATTTCAGTAGTCACATTTCAGAGATCTTTCTTCTGTCTTGTCTGTTGTTGCTGTTAAACCTAGAACTGATAATGTGGAAATAATAAGGCTAGGTTTTTGAAGTAATGTATCACTGCTGAAGGTATGGACCCAGATGGACAATTCTGACATAGATAATACTATTTCTCTGCTTTATTAGAAGCTGAAAATTCTGAAAGTTTTCTTTCTCCTACTGCTCTTCTATTCAGGGAAACTGTGTCTATTTTAAAGTGGCTTGGAATAACTGCTGATCTTCCTGGGACTTCCTGTATTTCCCTTCCAGTTTTCCTTAACTCTCTGAAATTTGTATGCTTATGGTTTTGAATATTCACAATTGCCCTACTTCTTTAGGATTTGTATGAGAACTTCTACATTGTACTCCTTGTGTTGCACATTTTCAAGCAAACTGAATAGAATCTTCCTTGTTCTTGCCTAGCATAGGTTTCCCTTGTTAAACTCAGACAGTTCTGAATGCTAGCAACCTGTCACTTCTCTACATAATTCAGAAATCATCACCAAATTTATATAAGCTCCTATGGAACGTATGTCAGCTTCTCTTTTTCCTTCTGGTGATTCTTTAACTGGGAATGAGAATACAAAAAAAAAAAAAAAAAAAAAAAAAAAAAAAAAGCAAACAGAAACCCAGCCAACCAGCCAACCAACCAAAATCTACTAGCCCATAGTTTTTTTCTTTTACATGTTTTTTCCTAGCATCTGACTATGTACTAAAATTTTATTTGTGTTTTTTTTTGTATTTATGTATCATCATGAAGATGAGAGATAATTCCCCATGTCCAGAACCTAACCTCTGATTCTTCCTCTTCTTCGTAATTCTCATGAGACCACATGCACTGGCATTTTCTATCATGGCCATAATTATGATCTCTATTTAAAACTACACTCCTCAACTTTCAGCTCAGTGCTTTTTTTTTTTTTTGGTCCGGTAATTACTTTGAAAGCTGGTGACTTCTATTTTTGCGGCTTCTTCCTCAGCATTTTCTCTCTAAGCCTGATCTTTTACCTTTAGTAGGTCCAGATCTCTGTAGCCCTAAAGAGGTCATTGTTCAGCTGGAAACATTTCTTTGGTTGCCTGGAAAACATTTGCTGTTTTTTCCTCCTTACTGTGAGGGAACTAATTTCAACAGCTTAATTACCTGATTGCTACCTATTACACTTTGTATCTTTTTTGCTAAATGGAGGACTTAGAGCACTATTTTCACTACTATAATCTTTACTGTGATCATAAAAAGAAAAGAATCATGCAGTTATCTATGAAAACAATTTCTGCACCATTTTCCTCATAAGTAATTCTACACTTTGTGGCAGATTTTGAATGTTTCTGTGGAAGTTAAACTACTGTTGAGTAAGTGTTGATTGATTACTACAAGAACAGGATTTTTGGCAAGAATTAAGCTTAACATTGGCAAGTTGCTTGATAATTATTAGAGTGTGAAAACCAACACAAATATAGTCATTATGCAGGGAGCTCAGTCCCAAACTATATTTAAAGTGATGCATTCCTCTTGGAAGAGATTCTAGAAGCTGGGGTTATGCTATTTAATTTGAAAAATAAAATAAGAATATTATTTTTGTAGTACTTTTTACTGCTAGAATATGCAAAAATAATTGAAATAGATTTCAAAAGATGTGTAGGATGTCTTCTTCAGCTACATTTGTTGCTAAAATGCTTCCTGTTCCCATTCTTTCTCTTTGGCGATTCTGCTAAGACATTTGTTGGAAGAGTTTCATTTTATTTTTGTCATTATTGATTTAATTGTAATTCTGTATAGATATTTCAATGAAAATAACCATTTACAATTTGGTAAAGACTTTTCATTACAAAAGATGAAATATATTTACAAAGTAAATATGGAAGTGTTTTTGTCTTAAAATAGAAGGAACTTTTCTTGGTAAAATCTCAAGGAAAATATAATGAAAACGAAATTAAACAGTTAAGATATAAAACAGTATCTATGTTTGTGATGGTATCTGCAAAAAAAAAAAAAAAGTAACACTGCTATTCAGGAGAAGTTCTAGTCCTGCAAACAATGGTATTTGGACACAGAAATTCACTGCTTGGCATTGTTTATGAGGGTGAATAGTGATAGGACCAGGGGGAATGGTTTTAAGCTGAGACAGGGGAGATTTAGGTTAGATGTTAGGAGGAAGTTTTTCACTCAGAGGGTGGTGATGCATTGGGACAGGTTGCCCAAGGAGGTTGTGGATGCTCCGTCCCTGGAAGTATTCAAGGCCAGGTTGCATGAATCAGTGAAAGCTTCTGAAATCATTAATGGAATATACAGAAAGATTTTGTACTTTCAAAATTCATTAGATACTGCTACACTCAACCATGAAGATTTTCATTTGTATTTCCACCTTCATTCAGATTAGATGTGAAGTAATGTTCTCTTCAGAAATCCCTGTGTTCTCCTCAGAAAATGGTCTTCGCATGACCATCTTTAAAAAGAGATGGCGTAACTGTAGAAAAGCACATCAGCTAGCAATGTTGCTATCAAAAAGAAAAGATTAGATGAGAGAAACTGTATTAGGATTATTCAGTTTTCCAAACAAAAGGAGTAACTGAAGTTAAACTATGGAACCCTAGTTTTCTTGGAAAGGGATTCAAAAAAGTGTTGTTGATTGTGGATTGCTGCCTAACTGCATTGAGAGAGAGCTGAAAAGGAAAATACTGAAAGACATGGAGAATAATATAGCTATTTATGCAACCATATTCCACCTTGACATACTGCTGTACTACATATATACCTCAAACTCTTAAACTGTTTCTGGTAGGAAAGATGCTTCTGTGGATAGATTGATGTACAAGACAATGGACCCAAGATTTTTTTTTTAAAACTGTATACCTATTTGCTTATATTCTCATGGCTTTACTTTGGATTTCCATGGTCTACCATGAGGGTGCCATCTTCAGAACTTAGCTGAGTAAGATATTCACATACATTCATTATGCACTGAATGCATTTGCTATCTGTTCACCAACAACACAGTTATGACATAGCATAATATACACCAAAGGATGATAGATTTGTATCTAAGAGTAAGAGTATATATTAAGACTCGTACATACTTCGGTTTTCAGACCTTGTATCATAGAATCATAGAATCATAGAATGGCTTGGGTTGAAAAGGACCTCAAAGATCATCGAGTCTCAACCTCCCTGCCAAGTGCAGGGTCGCCAACCACTAGACCAGGCTGCCCAGAGACACGTCCAGTCTGGCCTTGAATGCCTCCAGGGACGGGGCATCCACAACCTCCCTGGGCAACCTGTTCCAGTGC